>NC_044050.1:170000-200000 GCF_902167405.1 Gadus morhua | reverse complement strand
GTTAACGCTGAACTCTAGGTTGATTTACCATGTGCCGACTAACCCAGAGTTTTCGGTTCCATAGCAGCGGTTATGCATTAGTTCAATCAACTCGGGGTTGGTTAACACGGGGTTGTGCGCGTCACCGCCAAACCTAAAAAGACGTGATGTATGGATCATGGAAACCCTGATCGAAATGGCGAAACGGGCCGCTTATTTCAATGAAATGGAACTTCAGGTTCTCCTGGAGAGCTATGACGAGGAGAAGGACATTATCACAAGAAAAGGGAACGCTAAAGCCTCTGCAACCCGGAGAACCAGAGCCTGGCAGCGGATCGCTGGCCGCGTAAATTCGTTATTTACACGTCAAAAGCATGATCCTTAATATTTGAGCCATGAATATATAAATATCCCAGTTAAGCATTCTTAAAGATCCTACCACATAACCCCTTTCTTCTAAGAAAATATGTACTCCGATGGCTTCCAAGTGGTCAGCGGATCAAGTATAAACATGAAGTATAAAAAACATACAAACTGGTAAGCTTTTCCCACCATCGTATTGGTATAAATTTAAATAAGCCATTTTTTTTAAGCCAATCGTGAAAAGGCCGACAGTCGGCAGACTGGATCTGGCCCTCAAATTGTCTTGATCCCGTTGGAGGAGCTGTTACTAAACATAAATTCAGGGTGCCCTGGCATGGAGGGGGTACCTGGAAGTACCTACCTCCTCAGAGAGTCAGGGGCCATACCCCACTGGTTGAATGTAGTTTTTGTGTTTTCTTGTATTATAGATTTTTTTTCCCTTCGAAGTAACACATGCAAACCATGTGCTTGCCACAGCGCATACTATTCCAAATGTTTCTTTTTTTGGTAACTGGGTAGAAAACCTAAAAGTGACAATTCATCAACTTCACAGAATGATAATTACTTTGTCTCTTCAATAATAAGAGACAAAAAAAATAAATTGTGACAGTTGTAAATAAAATATTTTTTATTAGACTCTAGGATGTTTTGACATTGATTTTTGATAAAGTATGCTGAGTTTTGTTAAGTCACGCTCAGACTAGTGTCATTTGTATGTTACAATCAAAAAAATTCCCCCCGTGACACTGTCACCTTTTTTCCTCTGAGGAGTTTGCAGGTCTGACTATTATTACACACCCATATTGTAAAAAATAATAAGCTTACTTGAAAAAAGGGTGGAAACTTGTTGCCTCAAATAAGTTAAGTAACCAAAACTTTACTTTATGTTATGTTTACAAGTAATGCTTATGTTATGTTATGTTAACGTGTTATGTTAACGTGAGAGAATAAAAGCTATTGAGCACAGCTTGGATGCCTGTCTATTTCTTAATGTACAGGAAATTAAATGTTGTTTGTCAACACAAAAAGTGATATCGGAAATCGGTATCGAAAAACCAGTATCGGTAAATATCGGGATCGGATCGGGAGCAACATGAAAATATCGGAATCGGATCGGGAGCTAAGAAATGAGATCGGGACGACTGTCTTGCACATTTCCCAAAGCAAATTAGGATCAATTAACTTGTTACTGATCTATACCAAACATAACATTGTTGGAAGAGACTAATGTATTCATTAGTTGAGATGTTTTCATCCTATACTTGTTTTGAAAAAGTATAGGATTTTTGAGGTTCATGACTCTGCATAATGGATTTATTACCCGGTGACCCTGTCTGCAGGTTGAGTACACGTGTATGACACGCTAGCATTTAAAGATCCCATGGCATGAGAATTTCACTTTATGAGGTTTTGTAACATTAATGAGTTCCCCTAACCTCACTGCGGTCCCCCTGGAGCTAGAAATGGCGTTCGTTGTAAAACGAGCACTCAGTATCCTGAAAATTGAAAATACAAAGCTCAGACGCGCCGATTTGGAATTTTTCCCCGTATCTCGTCATACGGGGAAATGTTACCTCCCCTTCTCTGCTTTGCCCCCCCAGAGAATTTGGCCTGACAATGAGCTAGGATTGTTGTACACTATTATTGGATAACCGTTCTGCTGTTGGTGTTATGGTGGATAACATGTCGGGTTCTCTGACGTCCCTGGTATTTCCACAACAAGACTCATCGTGGGGGTTACCTCAGCCATGGTTGAGAAGGAATTGAGGGAATAGAACTTTGGCTTTGACTCCCTGAAGTACATGAACCGCGACATGGAGGAGAAAGGGATTGTTGCCCGCGATTGTTTCCCGCCGGAGCCCTGCTCCCCGCTGCAGCAAGGCACGCTGCCCTCTTCCGAGGCAGTGGTGCCTCGCCAGCGGGGAGTGGGGCTCCGGCGGGAGACAATCGCGGGCAACAATCCCTTTCTCCTTCATGTCGTGTTTCAGTCTACTTCTGATTGATGTGGAAGTGGAAGAACCAGAGACGTCGGACACCCAACGCAGTCATTTGAGATTCATAATATGCATTATATGATATAGATATCAATGTATAATATGATATTATTTAGATATAGAGCTCCAGCCATGGTTTAGAAGGAATTGGGGGGGAAAGGAACTTTGGCTTTGACTCCGTGAAGTACATGAACCTCGACAAGGAGTAGAAAGGGATTGTTGTCCGCGATTGTCTCCCGCCGGAGCCCCGCTGCCCGCCGCTGCGAGGAACCACCGCCACCGCCGTGAGCCACCACCGCCGTGAGCCACCACCGCCGTGAGCCACCACCGCCGTGAGCCACCACCGCCGCGCAACTTCCTATCTTAAGTCCTACGTTAAGATAGGAGAAGTGTAAGGTAGGATTTTTCTCAATTTGGTATTACAGAAACATATCCTATCTTTATTTAGGAATCCTTTCTTATCTCAGGTTAAGATATCCTAAGTAGAAGATCTAGCATCGGCACTCAGCTTTTATGTCCATTACCTATCAACAGCTGAAGTTTACGTGCGCATCCAATATTTTTTAATTATCCGTCGAAGCAAAGGTGATGGCAAGCGCTGTGATTGGTCCTTTAACAAAATCATTTCCGGAATCACTCCGGTTTGACTTTGCACCTTATTTACTTTGTAAATTGTTTACTCTGCACATTAAAGGCCCACTATGCAACTTCGGGCATTTCTTCGCTGTTTTCTTGGTTTTGGCACGCACATTTCTCTACACAGCGCCCCCTACAGCTTCGTAGTAGATATTTTACAACACTGTCGTAACAACTCGTTGACGACCCTTCCCCATGCACTTCTACGTGAGCCATGTGCATTTGTTTTCAAAGAAGCCGGCGAATGCGTGGAGCCATGTCCGAAGTAGATGTTCATAAAGTGTAGGCAAGGTTATACATTTTTAAAGTGGTGTATTTGTATTGCAATAAACATAAATCCATCCTTTTTTATATTTGACGGGGAGAATTTATATCCTAGATTATAATTGTTTTATCTTAGGTTGAACAGAACAATCAGTGTAAGAGTGTTGGCCAACATATTAATCTAAATAAACAAGAACCTGGATTCGGGTATTCAGTATGTATCTGGGGGACGAGACAGACGAAACGCAAAACACCCATGGAAACAAAGGTGTTTATATGATTGCAACCAAGCAAGCTAGAAACATACAGGGCTCACAACAAAACGGTCAAGAAAACAATTTTTACAGGGCTCATAACAAAATGGTTGAGCAAACACATTTGTACAGAGACTATCAACATCAAGAATACCATGAAGACAAAGTTCACCCAAGGGTACTTTCAATTTCAAAAGCAACACGGCCAAGTCGGCGTCTGATTTGCAGTCTTCTTTTTCTTTCAGTTCACGCTATTCCTGAAAAGCTTGCCCAACGTTTACTCGTGTCTGGCCTCTCTGTCGGTCAGTCTCCCTTTTCTCTTCTTCTGTTCCTCCTACATTGGGTTTCTCTGTCTCTTTTTAGTCGGCTGATCTATGATGAATGTAACAATCCCTTAGTTACTTGTGTTTATATCGAGCCGGTTCCGTGTTTGGGGGTCTGTGCCGTAAAGCAATTCATTACTTCGCGAGACCCGAGACTCCCGCGAGAGTGGGCGGCGGGTCGCCGGCAGAAACATATTCCTTTTCTCCGCCAAGATGCGCAAGGGGGAGTCGAAACAACCAACAATCGAACAAAAATGTATAATAGAACCATCGCAATGACTCTTAGCCTGTTATATTAAGGTAAATCAAGCCAAAAAAGTTGCATAGTTCCCCTTTCACTCGTGTCTGATCTCTTTTCTGGTCCATTCTTCTTTTGTTCCACCGACAGTCGCCTCTTGGGTCCCTTATCAGTCGATTGATCCATGATGAATGCAACAATTGCCTCGCAACTGGCTGTTTATATCTAGCCGGTGCCATGTTTGGGTGTGTGTCTGTGCCGTAAAGCATTTTCAAAACTACAATCTGACTACATTTTCGAGGCGCGATTGGATACTTCCGCTGCATCACATCCGGATTGTGTCGGTCCGAACAGAGCAAGTTGCATCTGCGCTTTTTCCTTGGAGAGGTGACATGGGGCAATGACACACCCACCAAACGACCCAGAAATGGTTGCAGAACCATCAGAATAACTCTCAACCAGCATAATTAATGTAATTTTGGCTAAAAAAGTTACATAGTGGGCCTTTAAGGACCAATACAACACCAAATAAGTTTTGAAAAGCTTTGGAAGTTTATTCACAACATTATTTACATGGTTTGTATTAGGGAGGGCACGAGTAGTAAATTCCAAACTCGAATGATCGAATGAATTCCTCAAGGATCAATGGAGTACTCGTTTAACAAAATGATTCTTGACGAAATCTGGTGGGGACGTGTCCCCGGCGTAATCGACGCCTATGGTCATCCTAAAATTAGGACAGTTTATTTGGGATTTTGGTTATTTAGGATATTTCTGTAATACAAATTACCTTCAAGATAACCTGACTTTAGGATCGGCCGTACTATAATGACTTTTTTCCTAAATCAAATCCTAACCCTTGTTACCATAATTACCAAACAGATAAGATAGATAATTGTCAATACAGCCCCAGGGCCCGTATTACAGAAACTTCCTATCTTAAATCATAAATTAAGATCGGAGGGTCTAAAATAGGATTTTTTCTGATTTGGTATTACAGTAGCAAATCCTAACTTACTTTAGGAATCCTATCTCATCTCACCAAATCCTATCTTATGTCTGTTTAGGAAATCCTAACTGCTGTATTCAACAACCGTACACAACATTTATGTTGATTGCTTAGCAACCGCCACTTCTCCGTTCCGACTATCATCTATAAACATGGACGATAATAATAGGAGAGCTTTAAATTTCAAAGCAGACGAGTTGGAGGCCTTAGTTGTTTCAGTGGAAAGGGTGAAGGATATTCTCTTTGGGAAGCTGTCGCCGACTGTCAGCACCGAAAAAAGAAAGAAAGTTGAATGGGCTAAAATAGCCGACGCTATCGCCGCAGTGTCGGGGATCTGGCGATGGATTGATTCCCTCAAAAAAATAAAATAATTGTCATCAATAATTATTATTGTTTTTATTTTTTATTTAGCCTATTAGCTTCTATTCTGCCCATGTTAATAATCTAGGCAGCATGGCCTTCTGTTTCTGTTGCGTCCATCTCAGGGTCAGGAAGATTGGCCATTCTACACATGTTGTGCAGCACTGCTGTGGCTTTAATAAACCACACTACTTTCTCGGGTGAATACTGGAGGTAGCCTCCACTTGTGTCATGTCATCTCCATCTGATTAAAACGATTTTAGACATTATGTTCATGCACTGTTTAGAGGTCTTGCCAGTTCATCGACATTAACTTTTTCTATTACTAAATGTATGCCGAATAACTAGACCTAAAGGCTACCTGCTCTTCCGGACTCCAAAAAGACGCACCTGCCTTGATCTGCACTTTTTGTGAGCTTGGTTATTCCTATTGGATTAAAAATTCATAGATAACAGCCTAACCACAATACTAGTGTTATTTTGTAACATATTAGGAGAAATCCGGCCTTTGTACCGCATGTCTGCTGGCGAGCGCTCATTTCCCACTGGAGTCATGAGGTATGGCTTTAAGGGATAGCCATAATCCCCAAGAAGCCAGCAACTCTGATACGTTTCCTCCAAATAGGTATTGATGTCACTGCAGATACACAACTGCTAAGATAAGACACTTTCACATTCAAGTCAGAATTATTATTAAAATCTAATCCTGGGCAACGTAAGCCTAATGATGATAATAATAGGCCTAATAATAGTAAGTGAGCAGAGTCTAACCTTACTGTAGTAGCCTATAGACCCACTGGGTGGCGCTGAAGTATGGCAATGATGATAATGTTACAGTCTAGTCTCATAAGAATAGAATAGAATCTGGTAACACTTTACAATAAGGTACGCAAAAACGTGGGTAGTTACTGAGGAACGAATGAGTAACGAATGATGAACGACCAGGGGGCCCTGACAGGGCCCTAACAGGGCCCTAAGTGAGTTACTCAGTAACTACTGAGGAGTTACTGGTAAACAGACTATGGGATACTGTATTCGTTACTGAGTAACGAATGATGAACAACCAGGGCCCTAACAGGGCCCTAAGTGAGTTACTCAGTAACTACTGAGGAGTTACTGGTAAACAGACTAGGGGATACTGTATAAATTAATCATTCTGTGAATTAGCAAACTGACCAATTGATTATGAAAGCAACTGAATTTTCCTGGGATTTCACAATTAGTTATTAAATTAACTGGACACAGACGGGATGATTGTCATATTTTAATAAAGATATTCACAATACATACACACAGTACATACATTAATATTCAAATTTAAGGTTTATTATGTGGCATTAGTAATGCTGATGGCTTAAAAGCAATTGTCCACCACTGCAGGGCACGCTTTAAACCTGCCGCCCTTGGTTTCAAGCGCTGTCGAGGGATGGCTTGGGTCCCACACTGGATCGACTGGTGGAGCTGGATCTGACTGATGATGAGTTGTTACTCATTCGCGAACCATTGGTTCACCAGTAGTTAAGCTTTTTGAACCATTCATTCACCAGTAGTTAAGCTTTTTCAACCATTCGTTTACCAGTAGTGAAGCTTTTTGTGTGCCTTCATGTAAAGTGATGCATCATACTGAGTTGTTACTCTTTCGCGAACGATTCGTTCACCAGTAGTTCAGCTTTTTCAACCATTCGTTTACCAGTAGTGAAGTTTTTTGAGTCATTCGTTTACCAGTAGTGAAGCTTTTTGTGTACCTTCATGTAAAGTAATGCATCATACTGAGTTGTTACTCTTTCGCGAACCATTCGTTCACCAGTAGTTAAGCTTTTTCAACCATTCGTTTACCAGTAGTTCAGCTTTTTCAACCATTCGTTTACCAGTAGTGAAGCTTTTTGTGTACCTTCATGTAAAGTGATGCATCATACTGAGTTGTTACTCTTTCGCGAACGATTCGTTCACCAGTAGTTCAGCTTTTTCAACCATTCGTTTACCAGTAGCGAAGCTTTTTGAATCATTCGTTTACCAGTAGTGAAGCTTTTTGTGTACCTTCATGTAAAGTAATGCATCATACTGAGTTGTTACTCTTTCGCGAACCATTCGTTCACCAGTAGTTAAGCTTTTTCAACCATTCGTTTACCAGTAGCGAAGCTTTTTGAATCATTCGTTTACCAGTAGTGAAGCTTTTTGTGTACCTTCATGTAAAGTAATGCATCATACTGAGTTGTTACTCTTTCGCGAACCATTCGTTCACCAGGAGTTAAGCTTTTTCAACCATTCGTTTACCATTAGCGAAGCTTTTTTAATCATTCGTTTACCAGTAGTGAAGCACGTTAGGGTTAGTTATAAAACGCCAAACCACTGTTGATGACAATGAGGGATCTACAGCCACTTTAGTTAAACATTTATAACATAATAATAACAAGGTAATACAGAAAATATTAACAATTTAAAACACAAACAGAAACAAAAAAAGGCATTTTAAAATGGAACAAAAATAAAGGCTGCACTTTTAACAAGGCATTTCTCAAGAACAATGAACACTGAAGAAACCAAACAAGAAAAAGAGCTGTCTACATCAACTCGATAAATGAGGGATGGCTCTTTAGTGTCCTCTCTGTGCGGTTTCCCCGCAGTCTCCACACCTTGGATTTGTAGGCTGACCAAGCCCGCTCAATGTTTTGGGTATGGGCTCCTGTGACTGGGTTGACGAATGACTGGCTGTGGTTTACAGAAAAATGTACATAGCCACTCTGTGCCAGTGCAGTCATGTAGTGACTGCACTGGCACAGAGTGAGAACTGTGGTCCCTTGACGGACTTATTTTTTGACCAGCGGAATTAAGTAGCGCCTTGACCTTTTCGTCACCAGCCTGAGGATGGGTCTTCTCCTTCTTCCTTTGATTCCCAGCATTCTGAAGACCCATTTTCTCCTCCTCCAGGTAGCTCCAAATCTCCTCCTTCCATACTTTGATAAAGTAGTAGCAGACAGGAAAATAAACATTAGGACCGACAATTAATGAACAATTCTAGAACATGTAAAAGTCAAAGATTATTTTGTTTGCACGGTTAAGAAATTACGCTGGCCATTGTGTTTGGTCATATTAAAAAGAAAAGATGCGCAACCGATGTGAATTTGATGAGTTATAACTGTGTGCATGACACAATAATAACATTAAATTTCTTCGCGGATTCATTCATTAACCTCTGATCTCAAATGATATGTTCTTCTTTCCCCTGCCATTTTATCCAAAGCTCTGACTACAACATTCTATTGCAAAACAAAGGTCCAAGTTTTAGTGAAGCTGAGGCATCGCAATTTACACACACCTTCCTTTTGTGGTAGAAGTTGCTTTCGTCCAGCATCACAAATTCATTCCCTCTTCCAATTCTCTGCTTTCCCCTTCTTTCTCTCCTCTTGATTGCCCTCTGGCATACTTTTCTCAATTTGTAGCTCATCTTTGACAGCGTCCGACTGCTTCCTGCCACACCATCCTGAAGCATATCAATTTGCCTTAACTGCAGCCCCTGGGAAAACCTGTTAAAGAACAATATTAAATATTAAATAGAAATAGAAACATCTGAATACAAATGCATCCAGCACCAACAGCTAATATGTTATTTCATGACTATTTCATGCTAGTGCATGACGTGCCGGATGCAGAAATATTCTCGTTGTCCAGCATTGTTAGCATTGTAGCATCATAAGCGAGAGGTCTATCTACACATCCCTCGGCGACTTTAAGTGATAAAAAGTCAACACAGTGCCTAAAAACCATCAACGTCATTCAACCTCGGACACGAGAAGTTAACTGAGCTCTCTCTGATGCCGGGCCTAAACAACATTCATTTCCCCTCCTACTCCTGCAAAAATAATAATTAATAAAACGGCTAATTATGAGTATATAAATGATTATTATGAGCCTTTGATTGATATCCAGACATTTCTTGCGGAGACACATTCCTGTTCCCCACTTGTATTGGAGTGAACGGGAGATATCTCTTGTCTACTTCTGGGCCCCTTGAATCGAGGGACCCGTCCACAGCCCGCTTAAACAGCTGCAATACCAGGCGGTATCACGCGATTTTGTGCTCATGCGCACAAACGTTATTAATCCTGTCGCAGATTACGATTGTCCGACTTTTCTAGTGCTACACAGAATGATATGTAAACCAATGCATTCTGAATGGGAGCGTTCTCCGACAATTGACGTGCTCTACAAAACGAAGCTAGATAGAGAAAGAGAGAAAGGGAGGGACACAGAGAGAGAGAGAGAGAGAGAGAGAGAGAGAGAGAGAGAGAGAGAGAGAGAGAGAGAGAGAGAGAGAGAGAGAGAGGCTTCAGAAGGGGTGAGCGCAGATAGTACAGTGCACCCTCTAGTTATATATCTGTATATATTATTATCTAGTTATATATATGTCAACATTTCTAATTTGTAAGCAGACCTCCTCAAAAACGACGTTAATTTTCGGAGAACGCTCCCATTCAGAATGCATTGGTTTACATTTCATTGTGTGCAGCACTAAAAAAGTCGGACAATCGGGATCTGGGACACGATGCGCGCAGATTAACGTTTGTGCGTTAAATTGGACTTGCAAAGTTATTCTCTTAGCCACAATATTCTGTTAGACATGTTACTGTAACCCAGATATATTTTCAGTCAGCTAATGCTTTTCTGTATTATCACTGTTTTTGGTGTGTGTCTCTTTAAGGGTTACGACCACTTTATGTTGCGGCAGCTTTACGATTGCTGTTTTACGGTGTGTGTTATTGTTACCTTGGAGACGAAGTTTTCGCGGGTAGATCTCTTCTTCAATGCCTCCAAGCAACGTGTGGTCAAGCTGTCTCCTGCTGTTTAATTTTGGAGTTTAACTTGTTAAAAGTATTTTTAAGTGAAATATTTACCGTACAAAGTACTCCGTTTTCTTTGGATAATATCCGGAAGTCCGTCGGCAACGTTTATCCACAAGAAGACCGTTTGCAAGGAACTCCGCCGAGTGAATGAACATTGACGAGACGCTGCCGCTGTTTACTGAGTGCTTTCCTGTGGCTCGTGAGCTCGTGAGGAGCCGTCGTCATCTTTTGAATATCCTGAGGATTGCAAGCAAAACTACTAAACCACCACACACATATAGAGCTCTATAATATTATTGCTGGCCAGCACTTTACTTTATTTTTTTTTGTTGCTAAAGACAATATAAGGACAAGATTTGTTCTATGTTCTATAAGAAGACCGTTTGGTATCCATTTTGTTTTCATGGACTGAGAAAGAGACATTTAATTAAAGAGGACGAGTAACATTCCTTCAGGTTTTTTTGTACTGAATAACAGGGTGTTGTTCAGACATTTAAGTATTTGGTTAACTGCCTAAAAAGGGGAAATATATATATATTTTAATTTTTTTTATTCTAATTGAGGGTTACCAAAAATATAATCACATTTCCATGTGATTTAAGGTTTACTGTTTTATGTTGTTCCTGACCTACATTGTGATCAAGTAAGATGCATTTCAGTTCAGCAAATGTTAAATAAAACTGGATCGATAGTAAACTGCTATCACAACCCGAGTAAATTCTGTTTATTGGTTACAGACGAAAATTGGCGCCCGAACAGGGACTGAAGTGTGTCTACTTGATCTTAAATATAAAAACTCTTTAAAGTATAATCATCTGAAAATTGTTAGGTTGGGTTAATTGAGAAAACAAAATGGAGTTTTGTGACATGTATGGTTTTGACCCAGAGCGCACAGTTATGCTTAAGGGTGTCCCAGCTAAGGTTAAACTGGAAGATGTAAAAAGGGTTTTTGCATTACTAGATGATGTTGTTGGAGTGCATCACATTGACAGCCTTCCCAATACCATTCTGTGTCAGTTTAGCGAGTCTTTAACTCCAATGCTTCTAGACCGCGAGCATCCAGCTGATGACTCATATTGGGAGGTTATGCAGATAGATGAATACTGTCCACCTAAGTCAGTCAGTGAGCCACCCACAGATGATGTAGTGCCTCTTGCTCGTGCTATTAATGACATGACAGTCAATTTCAGAGAGCAGGTAAATGAGTTAGCTCTAACATACAACATGAGCCCCATTACTTTGAATCAAGTAGCAGTGAATCATATTTCTGGAAAAGGGGATAGTGACAAGGGCCCAGTAACTTCTACCCCAGCATCTGCTCTTAAAGCCCCGGCATTTAAAGCACAGTCTACCCCTAATCAAAGACCGGTTGTCTTCAGTGCTGATAGCTATTCATCCAGTCCAAGACAGGCCCCTAATGACACTCTGCTTGTTGACCCCCTCCCTGCAGATGTTCAGAGAGTAATCGTGGAACATACTGCGACATACTGCTGGGAGCACAACCAAAGTTCATACTAAGACACACCTAACTACTGATGTCTGAGCCCCCTAGCAACAAAGTCCTAGCGGTGTGCGATGCTAACACTAGGGAGCAGCTTGAGGAGAGAATCAGACTGTTAGAGGCTGAGCTAAAGCAAAGTGTCACTACTCAAAATGCCAATCCCCCCAGATATGATAGAGCAGGACGAAAGTTCTCACCGAAAGCAAAAGGCAGCAACACAGCTCCACCACTCCAAGCCGTGCCCACAGAGAATCTCATTAAAGCAGGCAGGTTTTGTTACAATTGTGGAGAGGAGTCACATATGATGCCGCAATGCACAAACCAAACTAATGCTGTGCTTGTGCAGAAGAAACTTTGTGAGAGACACCAAACTAGACAAACCCAACGTCCACTAAGCTACCAACAGACAAGCCCCCAGCCAAATCTGTCTTTAAACAGTTAAGGGCTCCTGCTGTGGGACAAACAGGAGCTCAGTGTCAAACTAGTTCCCCTGTTTTGAGCCAGTGCATGCATGAACCCCCAAATGCATCAGCAACTATTCAGATTCCAGCAGGACTTGTTGGAGAGCCTTGTGATAGTGAAGCATGGTTAGATGGAGTCCAATGCAATTGCATAATTGACACAGGGTCTCAAGTAACAATCATATCCCAGTCATTTTATTCCCGTTACCTTTCCCACCGACAGTTATTCTCTATTAATATTAAAGATGCCCAACATTGAAGGTGCAGCGGGACAAAAGGTTCCATATTTGGGCTATGTTGAAGTGGATGTGCAGTTCCCTAAAGATAAATGTGGCACAAACCAATGTTTTCACATCCTAGCTTTAGTAAGCCCAGATCAGTCATACAATGACAAGCATTCTTTGCTTGTAGGTACTAATGTCCTGCGTCCAATGATCCAAGACTGCATTAAGCAAGGCGGAACTAAGTTCCCAGAAACCCTTCCTATCCAGGCCAGCTGGCTAATGGCTTATGCAGAGTGTGACAACCGGACTGACTCCCAAACAAAAGACGCCAAAGTTCTGCGTGTAAGGCTCAGCAGCAAAGTACCCATACGCTTGAAGCGTGGCGAGCTTTGTACTTTAAAGGGCATCTGTCACAATAAACTTGGTGAAGGTGAGTTCCAAGCTCTTGTGGGTGGTACGGAGGAAATACCCACGCCAGGAGGCCTGATCGTCTATGACCAGATAGTGGATGTAAAGCCTCAATCCCACAATAAATTTAAGCTTGCTGTCAAAAATATTTCTCAGCGTGACATCACCTTATACCCAAAAACAGTCATTGCTGAGTGCTCTCCCATTGACTGGGCAGTGCCCGTTTCACACTTTGACCAGAACAAACAGTCAGATGTTGCCCTTCCACAGACACATACTCTGTCGGTGTCACAAAATGAAAAGATCAATTCAGCAGCTGAAATCTTCTATCCTGATTTCAGCGACAGCCCCATAGCACCAGAACTAAGGGAGCACATACAGGCTAGAATAAACAAAGAAGTGCCAGATGCGTTTTTTAGACATGATCTAGATGCTGGTAACATTGCTGGAGTCACTCATCGCATAGAGCTTGACCCTCATGTACCATTCAAAGAGCGAACTCGACGTGTCTCACCTGCCGACTTCAATGACTTAAAAAGGCATCTCCAAGACCTTTTGGCCATAGGCATCATAGAGGAATCATATAGCCCCTACGCCTCTCCAATTGTTCTTGTCCGGAAAAAGAACGGAGATCTGCGAATGGTGGTGGATTACCGCAGACTGAACAACTTGACTAAAAAAGATGCCTACCCATTACCCCGTATAGAGGAGACATTCTCCCTGCTGTCAGGCTCAAAATGGTTCACTGTACTTGATCTAAAGAGTGGGTACTATCAGATGGAGGTTGAACCCTCTGATCGGCCAAAGACAGCATTCACAACACCCTTTAGAACATGGCAATTTCGGAGAATGCCCCAAGGCCTGACCAACTCTCCAGCAACCTTCCAGCGAACCATGGAGAAGGTGATGCAAGGTATCAACCTCCAAGAGGTTGTTGCTTTCCTCGACGATCTCATAATATTCTCTAGCTCTTTGGAGGAACATGAGGAGAGATTAATGAAGGTTCTCAAACGCGTCTCTGATTTTGGCCTCAAACTGTCCCCTTCCAAATGCAAATTCTTCCAGACCTCTGTGAAATACCTAGGGCATGTGATATCTGCTGAGGGAATCCAACCCGATCCTGACAAAGTTGCTGCTGTAAAAGAATGGCCCCGGCCTCAAACAGCCAAAGAGCTTCGGTCATTTTTAGGTTTCACAGGGTATTACCGAAGATTTGTGAGAGAGTATGCCAGGGTTGTTAGGCCACTCAATGATTTGTTGAAAGGAGATCTAGCGCTCAGGCACAAAGGCCCTAACTCCTGGCCAAGAAAACAGTCACATCCACTTGGTGCATTATGGACCGCTGATTGCCAAGCAGCATTTGAGCTCATCATTGAGAAATTAACATCTGCCCCTGTGCTTGCGTTTTCCAACTGGCAGCTCCCATATGTGCTCCACACTGACGCCAGTATGACCGGTTTAGGTGCAGCCCTGTATCAGGTCCAAGATGGCCAAACCCGAGTGGTAGCATACGCCAGTCGTGGTCTCTCTAAAAGTGAGAAAAACTACCCCGTGCATAAGTTAGAATTTCTCGCCCTTAAATGGGCGGTCAGTGAAAAGTTTCATGACTATTTGTACGGGGCTAACTTCAAAGTGCTAACGGATAATAATCCTCTGACATACGTGTTGACAAGTGCAAAGTTAGATACCGCGAGCCACAGATGACTTGCTTCTCTATCATTGTTCAACTTTGACATCCATTACAAATCTGGTGTGCTGAATATCGATGCTGATGGGCTCTCGAGGAGGCCTCATGAACCATCCGAAGACGATGATGAGTCTCGAGAGATGGACCAGAGAATCTCCGGTATGCTAGATCGCAGTAGCCTCTCACTTGAGGAGTTCCAGGTTTTGGATGGGGAGACAGTGAGCACTCTTTGTATGCGCCACGGTGTCAATGTTCATGCAGTTTCACAAGACAATCAGGATCCGGATAGTGTCATACCTGCAGTGGAAACTCTCTTGTGTCATGAAAGTGCGGTCCCTGATGATCTGGAAGATCCAGTCCCTGGGCCAGGACAATCAGCTCTGCCAGAAATGTCTATGGAGGACTGGCATCAGTTGCAGAGGGAAGACGCAGCATTGGCACAAGTTATTTGTATACTGGAAGAGCAGCCTGACACTGAGGTATTTGATAAAACGTCTGTGGAGCCAGAGGTTGCTCAACTCTTACGTGAGAGATCAAAACTACTCTTGAAGGATGGAGTGTTATGCCGCAGGGTTCTCAACCAAAGAGGTGAAGCGTTTCATCAACTTGTCATACCCAGTAGTCACAGAGAACGAGCCTTTCAAGGTATTCTTGATGAGACAGGCCACATGGGTATCGAAAGAACTTTGGAACTAGCTAGAGCAAGGTTCTACTGGCCGAAGATGGCGAAATACATTGAGACAAAGTGCAAAAGCTGTGAAAGATGTGTCAGACGAAAATCTAAGGTGCAAAAGGCATCCAAACTAGTTAACATCAAAGTCAGTGGTTCCCTTGAGTTAGTCTGTATGGATTTTCTGACAATTGAACCTGACTCAAGAGACACTAGAAACATATTGGTCATAACTGATCACTTTACAAAATATGCACAGGCATATACGACTAGAGACCAGACAGCCAAGACTGTTGCCACAGTGTTATGGGAAAACTTCATTTGTCACTATGGTTTTCCACGCAGGCTGCATAGTGATCAAGGAGCCTGTTTTGAGTCAGAAGTTGTAGCAGAACTTTGTAAGCATGCTGGAATCGCCAAGTCTCGCACAACACCCTACCACCCGAGAGGGAATCCGGTAGAACGATTCAACAGGACTCTGCTCGACCTCTTGGGAACGCTGGAGGACAAAAAGAAGGAGGAATGGAGGAAATATGTCAAGCCCCTTGTACATGCATATAATTGTACACGGAACGATGTGACTGGTGAAGCCCCTTTCCTACTCATGTTTGGCAGAGAGCCGCGTCTCCCCATTGACCTCTGTTTTGGCATCAGCCCTCAGGGTCACAACCCCAAAACGCACACACAATATGTGCGAGACCTAAAGAAAAGACTCAGACACGCAAATGAGGTAGCGTCAAGAAATGCTGAAAAACGGCAGTTGTTGAACAAAAGGCGCTGGGATGCTAAGGTGACCGCCTTGCCTTTAGAGGTAGGGGATCGAGTCCTTGTGAGGAATCTGAGTCTCAGAAAGAAGCACAAAATCTCTGACAAATGGGAATCCACTGTTTACGTTGTTGCCAAACAGCCGGATGAGAGTATCCCTGTGTATGTTGTCAGTAGGGCTGGGTATCACTAGGTACCCCACGATACGATACTATCACGATATTTTACCCACGATAACGATAATATCACGATACAGCGATTCTGCGATTATCGATATATTGCAAGAAATTTCACCCACGATACATCACGATATCTGTGTCACTGAAGAAATTCAGAATTTTTTACAAAAACATTTTATGCAAAGTAACAGAAAATTAGAAAACAAAATAAATGCAGAAAACATTTCATTGCTTAGTAATCAACTTTTCTGTAAACAATGGACACAGTGCTGCTGAACAAGCAGAATCAGATTGTTTTATGAACACAAAGAACAAAGTTAACACAGAGCAAAAATAAAATTCAACTGAATCTGTAATGTGCAAACGTTTCAAAACAGCATGTTCTTCTTCAGGAAGAGCAACTGGTCAGCATGCTCAGAGGTGAGACAGCTCCTTTGAGAGCTGATTATGACACCTGCTGTAGAGAAGACACGTTCCGCAGGTACACTGGTCCCTGGGACACAGAGATGTCTTTGGGCCAGCTTGGCAAGGAGTGGGTAGGCTTGAGCATGAGACTTCCACCAGTGCAACGGGTCATCAGTCAGTGCTAGTGGTGGAGCATCTAGGTATTGCTTGACCTCTCTTTCTGCGAAGGAAGAAGCCAACAGTCGTTGGTGGGTCATCTTGAATGTCTGACCAAGGAGATCAGTGAGCGCAGACTTCCACTTCCTTGGTGTGTGTGCACTCACTGCGCTAGTCTCTGGAGTCTGTGGGTCAGGGTTTCCCTCCTTGTCGTCAGGGCTCACTTGAAATGTATCCATGTCTGCATCATCTTCCTGTAAGAAAATGGACAGTGATACCATTTACATTTCTAGTTAAAAACATGTTTTTAGGTAATATAAAGTCTCAAAACTATTGCTATGAATTTACATTCTTCTGCATGTCTTTTTAATAACAACAATAACTTCAATTTATAGAGATTAATTTATTTTGTTAAATAGATTTTTATATATGGATGAATTAGATAATGTGTATATGGCATTTAGCAGTACTTGAAGGCAGAAAAGAAGAGGAAAAACTGAGAAAAAAATAATTATTAATGTCAAATTCATCTTAATAATACCTTGAGAGCAGCAGCCATTTCCATTAATTTGGTGTTTGTGTCCTGGGCGTCTTGTGGCAATAGGAACTGCAGAGACTTAAACCTGGGGTCTAAGGCTGACTAGATGCGCAGGAACTTTTTCTCCTCCATAGAGTCATAGCGCCTGGACAGGTCTCGGTGGATGGCGGTCTTGATCTCTCTAACGAGAGAGGAAACTTCAATGGTGGCAGTGGTGTCACTCAAAAGCTGGGCAAGGAGCGGAGCAATTATGGAGATTGTTGGGCTCTTCTCCTCGCAGATGATTTTTGTTGCCACCAGCATTGGCTTGAGGGCTTGCACAACCTGTTGGGCATTTGAGATGTCGGTCTCAGTCAGGGTGCAGATGTCACTAGTGCTCTTTCTTACCTCAATGAAAGAACACAGGCAGACAGAATGGAACTTTCATTAAAAACATCAATTAAATGTACATTTTGAATTTTCAGAATTATAATATTACACTACATTCGCTTGTAATTTGTAACCTGCTCAGAATTCAACTTGCCTATGCCTTAATGCAAGAACAGAGCCACATAGAACAAGAAATCATGAGATAATATTACAATTATGAGCATATTGCAATTTATATTTTTTCACAAACACAACATTATTAATTTAATCTACATATGATGCATAAACAAAACACTTACACACAGACTCAATGCACAAACGTTATGCTATCAGCAAAAATATTACATTATATTAGAATAAATAAACCTACCTCAGGAGATAAGAGGGCAGCACAGACGGCAGGCTGCTGCTCAAGGAACCTGGCCAGCATCTCATAAGCGCTGTTCCACCGTACAGCAACGTCTGTGATCAGCTTGTGATGTGGCAGTGCAAGCATCCTTTGGTTTCTCTTCAGTGCATCGGCGGCTGTAGTGCTTCTGTGAAAAAACATCGAAATCCTGCGGACTCTCCCGGTCAGTCGAGCAACAGCTGGCACTTTCAGTGCGTGCTGTGCAGCAAGGTTAAGCACGTGTGCAAAACACCGAACGTGTTGGTATCCAGTTAGCTCAACAGCAACAGTCATATTAGATGCGCTGTCAGTGACAACCGCCGGGTCTTTCCCCGTGAGCTTCCACTCTTCCGTAGCCTTCCGTATGACTTCTGCCATGTTGGCACCGGTGTGCGACTCGGACATCGCCCGGGTCTGGAGAACATAGGACCGCAGTTCCCACTCCAGAAGAAAATGAACAGTGAATGTCACAAATGATTCTGTGGCCCTGGACGTCCACGCGTCGCATGTAAGTGCAACTCTCTCAGCAGACTGAAGTGCGTTTTCCACATGTGCTTTCGTCTCTGTATACAAAGCGGGAATTGCTTTTTCAGTGAAGTATTTCCTACAGGGTATGTCATATCTTGGTTCCAGTGTATTTAACATTCGGCGGAAACCTTCATTTTCAACTACACTGTATGGTCTGAGATCTTTACAAATGAAGCAAGCAATGGACTTTGTAATACTTGCAGCCCTGGGGGACCCAGAAGGAAGCTTTGCTTTAAATGCAGTGTTGATTGTAGGCTGGCTTACAGAAGCATTCCTCTCCTCCGCGGCAAGCTCGGGATGATGACGGACAAGATGGCTGTGCATTTTCGTTGTGTTGCCCGTGTACTTGACCTTAGCGAGGCAGTTCTTGCAGATTGCAAACTCTTTATCGAGCGTTGCACTGTCAGTGTGGTAAAAGCCGAAGTGGGTCCAGACTTTTGATTTGAAAGTCGACGGTGCATCTTTCACCGGCTTTGGTCTGTTTCCGTTTTCGAATCCCCCGCCTTCCGCCATTCCTCCGTATGCGTCTCCCTCTTCTTCTTTGTTTTTCACTGACTGCAGTGGACTTCACTCTAGGCGAGTGAAGTGGACTTCACTCTAATTCATGAGCGCCTCATGTGGGGTCTTGAAGTAGTGACTCTGTATATTAAATCTGTAGTGGGTTTTTGTGAGAGAATCTGTTTAGAACGGCTGTATGTTTATTGTTTAAATATCGATATTTGGCGGCAGCATATCGATAACGTCCCGCAAGACGAAATATTGCGATATGTCGTAGTATCGATATTTTGGCACACCCCTAGTTGTCAGGCCCGATAATGGTGAGGGCAGAGAGCGGGTTTTGCATCGAGATATGCTTCTTCCCTGTGGGTTCTTACCTGCAACCTTAGAAGCGGATCCTGTGAGTACTGTTGTGCAGGCAATCCCGACTCAAGTTCCTGAGGTGACTGATGAGGGAGATATTGAGGATGATCTGTCTTCAATGGAAGTGGATCAAGACTTGGAAACTCAGAACACGAGCCTTGAAACCCCTGAACAGAGTACCTCTCAGTCTCAAAATCCCCTAAATCCTGATGCCCCTGAATTCATGTCAGATCAGCATGATTTGTCAGACACTGAGACTGTAATTAGTCCAGGCCCGTCCCAGGCTAGGCCTCAGAGAACTTATCCCAAATGCTTGGGATAAGTCACTCATTAAACTTTGTGTCTGGCTTCAGCATTTCATCAAATAACCACATATTGTGACTCTGACATTGCAGGATTCAGTTCAAACCAGCTTATCTTAGTGACTACCAAGTTGGTCGCAAAGCCCATTGTAAACATCACACCTTAAGTCCCCCTACACAGCAGACACTGTTTTATGGTTTCTTATTGTCCTTGCAGCAGCAAATTGCAGGGTTAGTTCAGTCTCTAGCCGTAGGTAGTGACGGGGACGTCACATTTTAAGTGGGGGAGGATGTAACCCAGATATATTTTCAGTCAGCTAATGCTTTTCTGTATTATCACTGTTTTTGGTGTGTGTCTCTTTAAGGGTTACGACCACTTTATGTTGCGGCAGCTTTATGACTGCTGTTTTACGGTGTGTTATTGTTACCTTGAAGACGAAGTTTTCGCGGGTAGATCTCTTCTTCAATGTTGAGTTTAACTTGTTAAAAGTATTTTTAGGTGAAATATTTACCGTACAAAGTACTCGGTTTTCTTTGGATAATATCCGGAAGTCCGTCGGCAACGTTTATCCACAAGAAGACCGTTTGCAAGGAACTCCGCCGAGTGAATGAACATTGACGAGACGCTGCCGCTGTTTCCTGAGTGCTTTCCTGTGGCTCCTGAGCTCGTGAGGAGCCGTCGTCATCTTCTGAATATCCTGAGGATTGCAGGCAAAACTATTAAACCACCACACACATATAGAGCTCTATAATATTATTGCTGGCCAGCATTTTACTTTATTTTTTTTATTTTTTTTGTTGCTAAAGACAATATAAGGACACTTCAAGATTTGTTCTATGTTCTATAAGAAGACCGTTCGGTATCCATTTTGTTTTCATGGACTGAGAAAGAGACATTTAATTAAAGAGGACGAGTAACATTCCTTCAGGTATTTTTGTACTGAATAACAGGGTGTTGTTCAGACATTTAAGTATTTGGTTAACTGCCTAAAAAGGGGAAATATATATTTATTTTTATTTTTTTTATTCTAATTGAGGGTTACCAAAAATATAATCACATTTCCATGTGATTTAAGGTTTACTGTTTTATGTTGTTCCTGACCTACATTGTGATCAAGTAAGATGCATTTCAGTTCAGCACATGTTAAATAAAACTGGATCGATAGTAAACTGCTATCACAACCCGAGTAAATTCTGTTTATTGGTTACATTACCACATGTCTTTGAATCGTTTTTGGAGTTGTTTTTAACTACTAGAAAACTTGAAGGCTGCTAATAGCACTGTAATAGTGCTATTACGGTAATACTTTTCTCCGTTTTTTTTTCTTTTCACTTTAGTCCATAGTTACAGTATGTGTAATGTTAAAAACTGAATCCCCAAAACATGTTTTATACACAATGGGCTTGTGGAACCATGACAAATGAGTTGATGAAGATTTTTCTCTAATCAAAATGACATATGATCATACATATTATTATTACATATTATAACATTAAAGACAATGGATAATGTCATTGCCCATAGTGAATAAAACTCTTATTTCTTAACTATATTATTAACTGTATATATTTTAAGGTATCCATACAATTATTAAATGAACCAAAACGTCACTCTGTATGCATTCATCAAGATCTTTCATAAAGTTTTGAGCCCCTTACACCAACCATGCTTTCTGTTCTCCAAAATGTTACAGTGCCATCAGATTCGAGTCGGCTCTGGCAGCACGGAGGGACTCAGTCACCGCGAGGAGAGCCGTCTCAGTGGAGTGTGCCTTCTTGAAGCCTGACTGGTGAGGGTCAAGCGATTTGTTAGATGAGAGATAGGAGGACAGTTGGTTAGCAATGGCACGTTCCAGTGTTTTAGAGAGGAATGAAAGAAGAGATACCGGTCTGTAGTTCTGGATGTCGGTGGTATTAAGAGTTGGTTTTTTGAGGAGAGGCTTTATTCTGGCAGTCTTGAAAGACGCTGGAACAATGCCTGAGGTGAGGGAGGAGTTGATAAATGTGGTGAGAAATGGCAGGATGTCGGTTGAGACATCCTGGAGGAGAGAGGAGGGGATAGGGTCAAGGGTGCAGGTGGCATGGTTAGATGTTATTATTCTGTTGACCTCGTCAGAGGTGAGAGGGATAAATTGGGTAAAGACAGAGGAGGGGATTGATTTGAACTACGGCTGCCACTAACAATTATTTTAATAATCGATGAATCGGATAAATAAAAAATAAACAGTTGTAATTGCCGCATCTTTATTCAAAAACTGAACATTACTTCAAATTCGGAGTGCAGGCTGAAGTGTAAAAACACTAGGTTATTGCTCCAACTTCCCGGAACTATTAAAAGTAATATTAAATTATAAAAAAAAAAAAAAACATACAATGTATGATATACATTTATAAATATACAGTGTACAGGGCTCCAGACTAACTTTTTCCTTGGGTGCACTGGTGCGCCTAAATTTTTTATTTGGGTGCACCAGCACGTATTTATGGTGCACCCAAGTTTTGGCGTTGGACCGTGCCTGCCTTGCGCTGAGTTGTTGACCAGCTGCACCGGTTGTACCGTCGATATTTATGAAGGTATTATTGTAGCAAAAGTCTTTAGCACCTGTAACTGCAGAATTTTAATGCGTACACTAAAGTCACAGTAAATTTGAAGTCGTATATATTTATTTTGCATGTGTACTCTAAAGTCACAAATGTGTAACAGTACATTTGTAGTCGTAAATATTTTTTATACCATTGTAAACACAAAATAGGGTCTACGAGTACGCAAATCTGTGTTACAGGTGCACAAATCCTTTTGCTACAATTATTGCAGCGCAGTTGGTGCAAAAAACATTCGCACACCCGTGTTTCATAATCTGAGAACATGCCCAAAAGGTGTGCATTCATAAACCCAAATTTGAACTAATGCATCAGAAGTAGCACATCTGTGAAAAATGTCCTCACAAATAAAAATGATAAAGAACGCTATGTTAATTCAGCATTTTAATGAGCGAGCACAAATCCATTTTACAACTGCTCGAATCTGCTCCTGCAAGTCTCAGCTGTCGGTTTTTTTGCAGGTTGTTTTGCACCAGGTCTAGGTGGTAAATGTGTAGCAAAAGTATTCGTATCCGTAGATGCCAGAGCGTCTGTGGGCGGGACAAAATAGTCCCGCCCATAATTTCCTAATCCAATGAAAATCGCCGGCAGGGATGCATTTCTCAAATTACACTGGGACCCAACGCGTGCCAGCCATGGAGCTATAAAGATCGCAGCATACTCTGCACGGGATACGTTTCTTTCTGGAGAAGTGGAGAGGGCGTCCTACTGAATGGAGGTGGGTATCCTGCATTATGTTAAATGAAATGACTTAGTTCAAGTGAATTCCCCCCAAAGTATTTCATTAACATGCCGCAAATGTCCTTCAATGTATTTTAATGGTCGCCATAACATAAATTCAGAAATGTTAATGCAATTGTTCACAGATAAAAAATAAAAAATATTTACGACTACAAATTTACTGTTACATATTTGTGACTTTAGAGTACACATGCAAAATAAATATATACGACTTCAAATTTACTGTGACTTTAGTGTACGCATTCAAATTCTGCAGTTACAGGTGCTAAAGACTTTTGCTACAATAATACCTTCATAGATATTTACGCCATTGATTAATAATATTTTGACCATTAAATAAATGCCTTAAATAAATGCCGAATCTGTATCTCTCATAAAGAATATCGTTAGACAATGCCAAGGGATCGGTTCTGTCCCGAAAAACCCTCTGTCTCCGGAGAGACGCCTGTACGATAAGTGCGCCGAGGTCCATGGGAACACCCACAAATGGTGACGCCATTATCGGAGGAGGGGCTAGGAAGCTGCGCACGGCGATATAAGTAGCCGATCTCCAGGTAGACTCGCTGAAAAGCTACTCCCGACCAGGTTTGGTTGCGAGCATAAGTCACCATGGTGATACAGCGACGCTTAAAGAGATCGACTTTCGTGGTACAGCTAACCCAGGCTTTCAGCTCAACATACCTCGCTAACCCTCTAATCGAGCTTCGTAGTACAGGCCCCTGGATTGGGCTTCGCGGGTTTGTTTACCGGCGTTGCTATTGTTACCGGTCTTGCGTGTTCCAACGGTTTATTAGGTATCTAATAAATCGCTGTCTAATCAATACTTCATTCACTGCCTCTTCCGTGGTTATTAAAATATTATGCAAAGCTGCAAACTTGTCGCTTTTCGGCGACAATCGCCGTTTTCTTGGTCAATTTGGTCATTCATGTGAATCGTGTAGAACCGGAGAGTTTTGTTTTGGAGGGGGGGGGGGGTCCAGAATTGCGAAAAATTATTGGATCATTCTTATAATTGACATTTCTCTGGGCCAATCGGAATCTCAGCACTTGCTTCAGAATCTTTCTTATAATTGACATTTCTCTGGGCCAATCGGAATCTTGAAGCACACAGCGCCAACTGAGCTCGCCATTGGATGAGATGGTCGACTGGCTACCGCGCATGCGCATCCGCATGCGCATGCATGCGGCCAAACAACGCAAGAGAGCTTGCGAAACACTCGTCCAGAGGGGTGTTCCACGAACGGAGGATTAACAAACACTGAGTTAACGCTGAACTCTAGGTTGATTTACCCTGTGCCGACTAACCCAGAGTTTTCGGTTCCATAGCAGCGGTTATGCATTAGTTCAATCAACTCGGGGTTGGTTAACACAGGGTTGTGCGCGTCACCGCCAAACCTAAAAAGACGTGATGTATGGATCATGGAAACCCTGATCGAAATGGCAAAACGGGCCGCTTATTTCAATGAAATGGAACTTCAGGTTCTCCTGGAGAGCTATGACGAGGAGAAGGACATTATCACAAGAAAAGGGAACGCTAAAGCCTCTGCAACCCGGAGAACCAAAGCCTGGCAGCGGATCACTGGCCGCGTAAATTCGTTATTTACACGTCAAAAGCATGATCCTTAATATTTGAGCCATGAATATATAAATATCCCAGTTAAGCATTCTTAAAGATCCTACCACATAACCCCTTTCTTCTAAGAAAATATGTACTCCGATGGCTTCCAAGTGGTCAGCGGATCAAGTATAAACATGAAGTATAAAAAACATACAAACTGGTAAGCTTTTCCCACCATCGTATTGGTATAAATTTAAATAAGCCATTTTTTTTAAGCCAATCGTGAAAAGGCCGACAGTCGGCAGACTGGATCTGGCCCTCAAATTGTCTTGATCCCGTTGGAGGAGCTGTTACTAAACATAAATTCAGGGTGCCCTGGCATGGAGGGGGTACCTGGAAGTACCTACCTCCTCAGAGAGTCAGGGGCCATACCCCACTGGTTGAATGTAGGTTTTTGTGTTTTCTTGTATTATAGATTTTTTTTCCCTTCGAAGTAACACATGCAAACCATGTGCTTGCCACAGCGCATACTATTCCAAATGTTTCTTTTTTTGGTAACTGGGTAGAAAACCTAAAAGTGACAATTCATCAACTTCACAGAATAATAATTACTTTGTCTCTTCAATAATAAGAAAAAAAAAAAATTGTGACAGTTGTAAATAAAATATTTTTTATAAGACTCTAGGATGTTTTGACATTGATTTTTGATAAAGTATGCTGAGTTTTGTTAAGTCACGCTCAGACTAGTGTCATTTGTATGTTACAATCAAAAAAAATTCCCCCCGTGACACTGTCACCTTTTTTCCTCTGAGGAGTTTGCAGGTCTGATTATGAATAGACTGCTCTGTCAAAAAAAAAAAAGAACAATAATTATACCAGGTAAATTTTCAGTCGCACTACCCCGAATTCTAGGCGCATGTGCGCCCAAATAAGGCAAACTCTGGAGCCCTGGTATATAAGGGATGTCCATGGTTAACCGGTTAACCGATAAGATCTTTAACCGGTAAATACTAACGGTTAAAAAGAGATTAAATCATCTTAATTTCTCTCAGATGACAGATCGTTTGTCAGATTTTTTTTGTGTTGCATTTGAACGCATCAATCATAATACTGAGCCGACCTGAACACATCACATTTGACACTGTTTGCAACTTTTTTTTTAAGATAACTAGCTCTATATCCTGCCGACATGGATTTAAAAACTGGATCACTATTTTTAACTGACGGGACTTTCTACACTGTCCGGTTGAGTGATTAATACCGCTGCTTTGAAAGACTGTTGATGCACGCGGTGCCGACTACGAGCCCGTCTGCACACCGTCTGCAGCAGGAGCAGCAGCTGACAGAGTTTTCGGTTGGACTAGACGGATACTGAGTTGAAGGAGTTTTTTTTAACGCAAAGACAGTGAAGGTCCAACACTTTATATAGGCCTACAGTCCAGTGTTAAGATATGACCAAAATACAAGCTGTGGTCGCTCACACTAAAGCTCGCTGTGGGCGTGCATGAACCACCTGTCGGCGGTGACGTAGTGACGTATTAATCGCGCGACTGAACGAATCGATAACCAAATTCGTTGCCAACGCTTTTAGCAATCGATTTTTATCGATTTTATCGATTCGTTGTTGCAGCCCTAGATTGAACATCTGTGCGTATCATCAGCATAGCGGATGAGCAGACAGCAGTCTGCTCCTGTCTTTGACGGTAGCAGCAGCGTACCAGATAGTGATGGAGGAGGTGAGGATGGACTCTATGATAGAGGTGTAGAAGTGCACAATCATGGCCTTTGGCAGGTTGAACTTTTTCAGCTGCTGCAGGAAGTACATCCTCTGCTGTGCCTTTTTGGTGATGCAGCTGAGGATGGAGGCAGGGTTAAAAGAGGAGCTAATGTCCTTTACTTTCTGGGTAAAGTAGGTAACAAAGTCATCAGCAGTGAGGCAGGAAGGAGGTGGGGGTGAGGGAGGGTTGAGAAGGGACGAGAACAGGGAAAACAGTTTCCTGGGGTTCGAGGCGGAGGAGTTGATTTTGGTCCGGTAGAAGGCAGATTTGGTTGTTGACACAGTGGAGGTGAAATCAGAGAGAAGGAAAATATAGTGGAATAGATCTTTAGGACAGTCTGATCTCTTCCATTTCCTCTCAGCTGGACCCCTGAGGAACTCCATATGGCATGGTGGTTTTCTCTGATGCCTAGGTTACTACTAGAGAGTCAGTGGCAGCTCGGAGAGACGGCAACCGGTGCAGAACGGGCTGGCAAACCAGTCTGTGTTCTCTGAGAGGAGGACTCCCAACAAATCTACGATGAACCTTATGGAAAAATACCCACAGGGGTGCCGGAGAGGGGGGGAGGATGAGCACCCCAGTCAGACGGACACAACGGCAACAGACCTAAGCAATGGAGAAACGACTATGAGCAAGCAGTGTACATGCGGTAAAATCTGCAAGAACATCCAAGGCCTAAAGATCCACCGAGCGAGGATGAAGTGCCCGTTGGGAGCAGAAGCAATACCACGCATAAATCCTGCAAGTCTTCTGGAGAGTAGCTGAAGGGGTGTGTATCCTGAAGGCGGGAAACTCCACCAAACTAGACCAGTTCCGCATCATCTCCCTACTTTGTGTCGAGGGAAAGATCTTCCTCAGCACTGCTTCCAAACGGCTGTGTACCTACCTTGAACAGAACACCTATGTCTGTCCAGAAGGGCGGCGTTTCGGGAATTCCAGGCTTTCTGGAGCACGATGGTGTGGTGACACAGCTGATAAGGAAGGCAAGAGAGACCAAGGGCAACCTGTCAGTGCTGTGGTTGACCTGGCAAATGCTTTGGCTCCATTCCACACAAGTTGGTTCACCTCACATTGACAAAACATCATGTCCCCAGCAAGTGTAGAGACCTCATTGCTGATTACTACACCAATTTCAGGATGAGGGATTCTCTGAGGGTATCATCACAGGTTGCACTATCTCTGTGACACTATTCTCCCTAGCCATGAACATGCTCACCAAGTCTGCTGAACCAGACTGCAGAGGGCCATCAGGGCATTCATGGATGACCTCACAGTCATGACAGAATTGGTCCCAGGCTGCCTGTGGATTCTGAAGGGACTCGAAAAGGTGATGGACTGGGCCCGGATGCGTCTATCCAGTCGACCTGCACTGAGTTGGATGGTTGGTTGAAATCCGTGGACAAGTCTGTCTACTTAGAAAGTTCAAAGCATGGATATACCAACATGGTATTCTATGCAGTCCCCATCACAACAGTGGAGACCTTAGAGAGGAGGGTAAGTAGCTACCTTCGGAGATGGCTTGGATTACCGAGGAGCCTGAGCAGCCTCGCACTTTATGGGAACACCAATAAACTGCATTTGCCCTTCAAATCCTTAGAGGAGGAGTTTAAGGTTACAAGAGCCAGAGAAGGGGTTCACTTGATCCGAGGGTGGCTAAAGCAGGGTTCCAAGTGAGGACTGGAAAGAAGTGGAGGGCAGAAGTCGCAGTTTAAGAGGCTGAGGCAAGGACGCTTCAAAGGTACATGGTGGGAGTGGTCACACGTGGCAGAGCTGGGCAAGGCTCCTTTCCATCTCCCCAAATGAACAGCAGCGGGAAGGTAGGGCGCCGCCTTGTTCAGGAGGAGGTGATAGCTGCAGTGGAAGGAACAAGAACCGTCAAGGCAGTGGGAATGAAGCAACAGGGAGCTTGGACAAGATGGGAGAACGCGGTTGAGAGGAAAGTAACCTGGGCTGTGGAAAGCCGAACCTCACCGTATTAAATTCCTCATCTAGGCAGTATATGATGTGCTTCCAAGCCCATCAAACCTGCACACATGGGGCTTAGCCGAGACACCAGCATGCCCGTTGTGTTCCAAGCGAGGAACCCTGGAACACATCCTTAGCTGCTGAACCAAGGCACTGGGAGATGGACGGTACCGCTGGAGGCATGATCAAGTTTTTGAGACCATCGCTGAAGTCATCAGCGAAGGACTTGTGTGGGCGAAGCGGTTCCGACCCTCCAAGAAAACCATAGCCTTTGTGGGAACTGGGGAGCAGTCAACCCCTGCCGGAAGAGCATGTGGAATCCTAACCTCTGTAAAAGACTGGCAGCTGTTGGTGGATCATGAGCATCAGCTGAAGTTCCCCAGCCACATTGCAGTCACCACCCTCACGACCGGACATTGTCCTTGTGTCTGAGTCCAGCAAGCAAGTAGGAAGAAGAAGCCTTTGAGAGGAAGCTCTCCAAGTACACAGGACTGGTCAGTCTCTGTAAGCAGGCTGGTTGGAGAGCAAGGTGTCTCCCGGTGGAGGTCGGATGCAGGGGTTTGGAAGCGCGTTCCCTGACCAGAGCCTTCAGCAGTTTGGGTATCAAGGGAGAGAGAAGGAGGAGAAGGATGAGGAGTGCTGCATCACTGATGCAGCAGAGAGGGCCTCAATATGGCTGTGGCTCAAAAGAGGAGAGCCATGGAGTCATGGTAGCTAGCTAACCATCTGGACACAAGCTGGGGTCTGATCAGCCCCGACTGGGTCACCTGGAGGAAGCGTGATACGTTGAAAGACCCGAATAGTCTGATGATTCCAGGCACATCAATGATGATGTGTCCAGAGGCATCAGTAGATTTATGTACACAGCAATAGACTTTGAATAGAATTTTGGTCTTCTAGGTAGGATTTGAACCATTTAAGGATATTTCCTGATAGTTCGACAAAGATTTCTAGTCTGTTCAGCAGTATTTTTATGATCAACTGTGTCAAAGGCTGCACCAAGATCTAGTCGTATCAGGACAGTTATTTTGCATGAGTCAGTATTTAAGCAGAAATTGGATTGTCTTGGCGTTTGAGATGTAGAGCTTTGTTAGTGTGTTAGGAGAAACACAGTACATCTTCTATTTCAAGATGTAATTTTTTGATGTGCAGTGTAACCACAATGTAGGATCAAAAAATGTCACATTGTTTACCCATTTACTTGTTTAGCCTTTTCACTTAAAAGTCACATAAAGCTGAAGCAAATAAACGATGAGCAATATGGATCATGCATCACGTTCAGAGCGTGCGGACACGGAATGTGTTGGGGCATACGATTAGTTACCAGGCATCAATGTCAATGCCCATTCTATTTCAAATTAATTTAATCAATGCCCGTCTAATCAATGATTTGGTTTTGAACAAGGAGTTTCTTTTCAAGGCAGAAACAGAAAAATCAATAAATCAAAGTTATTTATTCTTTCTTCGCGACCCGGTGCCACATGAGCCGGTACCGGGTCCCGACCCCAAGGTTTCAATATCATCCCACTGCAGACACAAATGGGCGTTCTCGTGTGGTGGGGCTTCTCATTTACGCAGACTGGAACGCCCCCTTCTTCTCCTTTGTCGCCTTTCTTGCTGAACTAAAATGTGAAAGTATACTACTCCGCCTCCT